>NC_142090.1:74988027-75015527 GCF_054644295.1 Miniopterus natalensis
GGGCCCAAAGGGAAGCATGTTCGTTAGAATTAAAAGTTTGGCTCATATGATCTGGTAGAGGAAATTTTAGGAATTTCCAAAACTTTTTCTTCTCTTTAAAATAAAAATCAAGTGGTTTTTGATACAGCCACATATTTTCAACCACAGGTATAAACATGATTAATAACAAGGTAGCGTGCAGTAGCCATGAATGGAGACCAAATAAATGGCAGGCATTTTTGCGGAGTGGGAATTTAGCCCCGTTTCTACTTCTCTGACTATATGTATTGTCTTTCTTGACAACTGAAATTCAGGTAATAATTATGCTATGGTCCATCAGGCGATCGTAGCATATAGCAATTGTTAAGGTAAACATTACGCAGAGAGTCTTCAGAAAATAAGGGACACTGCTGCTGCTCGTGCGACCTGAGAGCACCTCAAACGCCTCCGGTGACCTGCAGCTCCAGGGACAACACCTCTCTGAACTCTCCGCCACTCGGCTTCAGGCACATCTTGCCTTCGGTCTCACCTCCTGGCAGCTGGCAGTGTGATCTTTCCAACACGCAACCAGACTTTCTCATGCCATCTGTAAGACCTTCAGTGCTTACAAACTTCAACTGTCCCTTAGACAGGAAAGGCCAGACTCCTGACATGTGCCAACCTGACCCCGTGCCCTCCTGGCTCACAGCCCTCACTTGCCTGCTGCCCCAGCGAGCCCGCTTCTACGCGTCATACTGTTTTATGGGCTCTGTGCCCACTCCTCTGAGCCAATGGATTACAGCACTTCGTATCAATAACACCTGACACATACGTGTTCAAAAAGTCTATTGGTACATGCTATTGTATCTATCAATCATCTATCTATCTACATACACAGACACATCAACATCCATATATCTATATCTATATAATAGTTATAGCAGTGCACAGTTTGATTTAAAATATATCTACATCCATATATAGATTGAAGATATATAGAGATTGAAGGTAGATATATTTTAAATCAAACTGTGTCCTGTTTTATTGCAAACCAACATGATTTGTCATCATCAGAGCCTTCATAAGACTTAGTTTGTACCTGAATATTTCTACATGCTAAGAAAATCCTACTAAATATCAGATGTACATTTTAACATCGCTGTCCTGTTACAAGGTCTCTTAACTATGTATAAAGGCAGAAATAAAGGCCTTTTATTTCACACTTATTGTGATAAACTGTAAAGTTAATATCTGCACATCAAAGGCCCCAAAGTCTATAAAACTGCAATAACTCTGATAAAAAGTAGAATCAACTATTCCTCTTTCTTAAGGAATAACAAAGGTATTCCCCTTCTTTACACAAAATTATAATGTAAATTTTTTAAATGGGTTCATTTATGCATTTTATACATAGTCATCACACAATTATTAAATGCTGATGCTGTGACCAAGGAATTTGCCTCTAATAAATCAGGGAAAAGGGCAAGCTTTTATGCAATTACTAAAGTTGTTGCTATAAAACAACAGAACTTCCAATTGTACAAACACTGTCCTTTAACAAAATTTTTAAAATATTCAAAAAGAACTTTGATGCTATTTTGACATCAAAAGATGCTTTATAATTTTCATCCAAACTGAGCAGACACATCCTAGTTTTCCTATCAGTGGTGAGGTTGTGGCGGAAGTGAGAGAGCAGAGGAGTCAATTTCAATTAAAATGTTTATTTCCTTGCCAACCTAAAAATTTTATTTTAAATTATCTGTATTACGCCCAATTTCCTAATGACTTTTATTATATATTGAAAAGATACAACACTGAAAAAATTACAACCCCCTGATGTAATAAATAACTCCTGATATACACTTAGGATGATCTGGCAGGACCAAGGCTACTGTAGCTGCCACATACTGGACAGTGCTAAGATTTTCTTTAACTACAGAGTGGGGGTGAGGTGGCAAAATCTCTTAAGTGGGAAGAAAAGAGAATATTACACACTAACCGCTCCCCTTTCAAAAGTGAGGAGAGGTAAATGAGGTTCATTAGGCCGCTTCAAGATTGTACGCAGGTTAAAACGAAAAAGGGGAAACAGTAAAACAGGAGTTGGCAGCAGGTTCCTCACTCGCAGGCCTGCTGAAGGGGCTGATAACAGCCAGGCTGGGGGGCGAGCATGACTCTGGGGCAGGGAGGTCTGCCCTGAGCCTCGGCTGCCTCTCCGAAGCCCTGTGATAACCTCTCTTGTCTACACTAGTTCAGAGTCCTACATGCTCCTGTTGACCAGTCTCTATCTATTCCAATCCACCCTCCACAATACTATTACAATTACTTCTAAAAACTAGATCTGGCCATAAAGCCCTAGTCTTAATCACACCCTAACCCACTCTTTACCTTTATGTGCCCCCTCCCTCCACTCACTCTATGCTCAGCCTTGATCCCAGCTTTTATCTCATCCAAGGCTTTTTGCAACTCAGAATCTCTGCTGTTCCCCTGCCTGGACTGTCCATTTTACCCTTCAAGTCACCTGACAAACTCCTACTCATTATTTAAGGCCAAATGTCCTCTCCACTAGAAGGACTAACTCCCCTGGGCAGTTAGCCACCCCTCCTTTGTGGTCCGAAGGTGTTTTATTTAAATCACTTATTATACTTGGTAGAAATGATCAGTTTATCTATCCAGCCCCCCTTCCGATCCCACAACTTCCTCTCTTCCTCTCACTTCAACTGTGAGTACCTCTAAGCAGGGTTATCTTTGGATTCCCAGTGCCTAGGAACCACCAAGTATCCCACAGATGCTGATCAAATAAAAAAAACAAAAAAACGAATGAGTAGATGACTGACTGACCACCTTGATGGCAGTCTCAGTATCTAGACCAAATGAGTTTGATAAATGAGATTTGAACAATCAAAGGACGAGGAAGGAGATGAAAGGATGGATGCAATTTTATCAAGTGATGAAATATGTACTCTCTCTATATATATACATTTATTACTTAAGGGCCGCAAATGGCCATGAATAATAAATGTGGATAATATTTATGGATACAAAGGTAAGTGCATTATTTACCCTGGAGACTAGAACTACTTTTTCTATGCCAATACTATCTTGATGGGTCAAAATGGCTTTTGGCGCACACATTCTGTTAGAAAATATGAACTATGTATCTGTCAAACAGTAACAAAGTGCAGTTTAACCTAGTAAGTGGTATCAACTCCTTCTGTGCCTCTATAATCCATTTATCTAAATCCTACTTAGTTGGAGGATTATAGTTCTCATATATCTAAATAGTTCTTTCCAAAGTTTAGGTAAATGGTTCACACATGGTAAACAAGATTGTACAAATCAGTTATCTGACTGATTTCACAAAAGAAAAGAAAAATTTCATGTGACACATAAACTTTCCTGGAAAGAAAAAGATACAAAGGAAGGAAATTAGGATCATAACAAACAAGCAATTAAAGTAGTCTAAAGAGAGGTTTTTTCCCCCAAGTCCCTAAAAGGAGAAGAGCTGGCCAAGAATTCCAAAGGAAGCAGCCACAGAAAAAAACACTAAACACAGAAATCTCCATGGAAACGGGAGGCTTCCTAGTTAACAGAAAGGGAAGAATTTAAGGAAATATAAACCAGATCTTCAAATAGCCACATAAAAAAGGAATGCTGGAATAGTAATTTTTATAAAGCAGTGGTGGTGGTAGAGCTGGCCAAAGGGACCACAAAGTAGTTAAAACACAAATTACAAAGAATGTTGTTACCAAAAGGTCTAATTAAATAAGACTAGACATGGGAATTTAACTGCTATTCCCTCCCAAAAAACCCTAGAGTTTATTTATTGAATATTAGCCTTTGAAATAAATATAAACACTCCTTAGGTTTTTGGAAAACTCTTGTGAATCTCTGACCTAACAGTTGGTATACACCAGTCAGGACTGGGAATGGAGGAAACAGACCTTAGTACTCATTGATTGTTAAAGAAATTAGAAACGAGAGGCCTGACCGAACCAAAGTCATAAGGTTTTGAAACCTCTCTCCTCTGGTCTTATAAAATTGAGGATATGTCTTCACAGAAAAGAAAGATCTTGATCTCAATTCACAACACTGTACAAAATTATATTTCTAAAATAGTAACGCACGTTAATGATGAGGGTTAATCATAACTGAACCTGGATTCTAGATTTTCAGACACATTCACCCACTTACTCTTAGCAGGAGAAAGAAGGCTGCCTGTTAATAGTTACTTATAGTTTATACTTCATTGACGCCATCATTACATTTGAACATATTGTAAATTAGTGACACAATGCAAACTACAAACTAAATTAATCATTTGTTAATTCCATTAGCCCAAAGGTGAGATCAACTAGCATCATGCACGTATTTCAAATTTATCTGAAACACACTCATCATATCTGCCCAATTTTTTAATAAGAAAAAAACACCCTAAAATCTGAAAATAATGTCAAATAAAACATAAATTTCCACACAACACAAGTAACGACACTGATAAGACTTCATGGGAAAACTTCTATGCAGTGATATTAAACTTTTATGTCTTTTTTCTTCTTAAGTGTCCTTTATGGAAATGAATGTTAGCTATTTCTCCATGACCCTCACTTTATAATATTCAACTTCTGACCTTCTTTTCCTAGGAAAAAAACAAAACTAATAAAGCTTATACTCTTTAAATTTCAATATTTTATGACTATTTGTTCAAATAGTGACTATTGTTAATTAGCAAATGAAGTTACAAGGTGTATTTTGTTTCTAAATTAATAGAGTGACAATAGTGGTAAACAGTATGGACTCTAACCACTATGCCTAGGTTCAAAGCCCAGACTTGCCGTTTACCAGCTCTGTGACCATGAACAAGTTACTTAACCTCTCCGTTCTCAGTTTTCCAAACAGTAAAATAAATGGGGCTAATAACAGTACCTTACCGCACAGAGTTGTAGTTAGACAAATTAATATAGCTGAAGTGCTCAGACAGCTAAACTCTCACAATCCTAACGGTCTCAACTTCTCCAGAGATTCTACAACTACAGCCTGGATGATAAATATTTCCTACGGTGAAAGGCCACGTAGGTGAAAGTTACTTTCCTCTCTTTGCTAATTTAATAAAGCATAATTGTATTAACTTTTAGAGCATTCTGGAATTGGGAGAATTTGTCAGATAATGAAATAGAATTATAAATCAGTCTTAGACTATAATTATTGAAGTTTTCAGTTTTTCTTCCTCCATCTGTTTTCAGTTTACTCTGTACCAAAAAGGGGGAGGGGATGTGAAACATGGCTCCCAAACCCTCAAGACCAATACCTTTGTCACTTCCATAATAATAGAACACTCCTTTACTGAGAGCACACCACCGCTTCTGCCATTCAAATCCCAGAAAGCTGTGATCTGCAATAAAGGGGGAAAGGGCACAGTTTAGATAATATACGTAACATATGTAAACATCACGCCATTTCTTTACTGTAAAAGGATAAGTTGTTAATATAATTTCTAAGGTTCCTTCTTAGCTCTAAAATTCTAGGACTAATTCATCTGTGTCTTCTTTTCAGGAGACAAAGCTAAAAGGAATAAAGTGCAGCAGAGATGGAGCCGCTACATTTATGGGACCAACAGCACGGCTGACAAACTTGCCTGACAGGGACTCAAAACAGCGTTTGACTCCACAGCCTGGAGATAACGGATTCGTGTGGGTCTCATTTTCTCATCTGTTATAAAAAGGAGGGGGAGGAGCTGACCTAGATTATTTCTATTATCTCTTTCAGCTTTAAAAGTCAGCTAAGAAAGCTAAGAAAAGCAAATGGAATATAAATAGAAAGGCCCAAAGGGGCTCGGAGAGATAAGCCCAATGGTAATGAAGAGACCTCTGCTTTTCATTTCCCAGATCATCACAGCACCTCCACATTTCACTTCCCTTATAGATTGGTGCTGAAAGAGTGAGGCCATGTGGTCAGCTGCCAACGATCACAGCGATGGAGAGGAGCGCGGACTGAAGCATGGGAATGGTGGCACAGGCCCGGAGCAGCCAGGCCAGGCGCAGGGGAACCCGCCACGGCGGGGTGGGGGCGGCCGCGGTGAGAAATCCATCCCTGAGGCTGCAGGCAAGGCCCGCACCTTCCTCCAGGAGGCAGGAGGCAGGGGCAGGGGACAGCTCCTGCGTCACTTACACATGACTGAAGTTGATGACTAAAAACCTAGCACGTGTTTTGTTATAAAAATTATTTAGCGCTCAAAGCTGTATTTTTTCGGTTTGGATTAACATTATCCAGATTTTCTGAGGGTCTTAAAACTCTTCAATCACCTAAAGAGAATATTGGCTCCACATGTATATTGCAAGCATCTTTTATCCAAGGATAAAACCATTTTTAAATTTTTGATTAGACTCTTACAGTTTACCTTTTCTGCGTTTTTCAAGGTAGCCAGCCTTAAAAACACAAGGAAGGTCCTGTGCTGCAACTGGAGGAAACTGGTTTCCTGTGGGAAATAGGGGGGGAAGTAGTGAGTAATCCATTTTAGAAAAACCAAGTACCAGGTCTCATTAGATTCAGTGACTTTTAATTATCCAAATTAATTAATCCAAGTTTATTAGCTTTGTTTCAGATCCATTCCATAGGTAGTTCCTTTCTTCCTCCTGTAAATCTCAAGAGCAAAAAAAAAAAAAGTCCTGTAGTCCTACATCTTAATATATTATGCTCCCCCAAACACAGCAATATTATGTAATTAAATGATTTCTAAAGGGCGATACTTTTTGATCTACATGTTTTGATCTACATGAAAAGGACTAGGAAACCATTATAAGTAAACGAAATAAATCCCTGAAAGAGAAGTTGGAGATTTCAATAAATCATGTAAGCTTCTTTATATTTGCTGGATTAGCTCTTTAAGAATCTTGACACATGTTGACTGTTATTTGCATGTCCCTCTTCTTTTTTAAAAACACACACATTTTTATTGATTTTTAGAGAGAGGTAAGGAGAGAGAGAGAGGAACATTTATGTGAGAGCGAAACATTGATGGGGTGCCTCCTGCGTGCCCCCTACTGGAGACTGGGGATCAAGCCTGCAACTGGGGCCTGTGCCCTGACCGGGAATCGAACCCCGATCGCCTGGATCCTAGGTCGATGCTCAACCGCTGAGCCATGCCCAGCCCGGCTACAGATACAGGTTTAATGGCACATGAACACTAATGTAAACCTATCTGCCGAACATTTGCCGAACACAACAATTACATGATCTCACCATGGAAAACTACACAGCACATTCAATTACACAACATTCCAACAAATTCACAATTACATGATAAACTGTTTCACAATCAAAATTCACAGCCCTGTCCCCAAAATAAGTTTAGCTCTGAACCTTAATCCTTTGGCACACAGCAGGCATTCAATAAATGCTAGCTTTTATTAATTGTTATAATAAATATATGTTAGTGTAACTTAACTATGAATTCGAATGAATACATGCCAATGGAAATGTAAGGCTAATGTTGCTTAGAGAATTTTAAGGAGAAAGAGGGGGGGAAAAATCATGATTTGGTAACTGCGCAAGTTAAGCATAGTAGTTATTTTAAAAGATTTCCTTTTGGTCAGGTGAAAGTGGTTGACGGAGAACTTATAACTAAGGGAAGAAAAAGAATTAACCTACACTGCAGAGCAGCCTGTTTCTGTTGCAGACGATTACTACATGGGCTTGCTTTTGTGGCCAGACGTTTTCGGTACCCTAAGGAAATAAGCATATACCGGCAAAGACGAGTTTCCTTTTTATGACATGAACATATACTGGTTATATAACAGGCCTACTTTTCTAAAGCGGCTCGACACATTAAACACTGAAAGCAACAGCCTACAAGAGCAGGCAAGGAATGGTCTTCCTCCCACTTGCAGTCAGGGAACCTGAAACACGCACGACGGTAACGGGTCTCGGGGAATCCAAATAAGCACGTCCAAGCGCCCACTGCATTCCCAGCGACTCGGACGGGGAAAGGCACCGGGGGACCCGAGCGTCCTTGGAGGGAGGCTGGTATTTCACTCACCAGGCCACTGCTTTCAAAAGCTAACTCAGGAGTTCCAGAATCTCCTGAAACCTGTGCCTTAAACAAAACAGAACTGTGCCTATAGTGGATATAGTCCACCAACAAGTTAGAGAGTCAAACGTAGAATCTGAAAAATGGACAAGGGCTCCATTATTATTTCCAGTAGTTCATGTGCTGTAATCCTGTCTAAAGGCAGGAAAATGCTTTCTGCTGTCCCCTGTGGATTTCTAGGTGATGTCCAGGACTCACAGGCGTTTCTGGCTGACGGGCACACTGGGTGCTTAGCTTTAGAAAACAGCCTACGAGTTCCCAGAGCTCCTCCTGGCTCAGCACTCGTTATTCCACATGCAATGTAATTACACTTTACCTCACATTTGCACACACAAACTTAGACGCCACTTCCCCTGCTTCGAGAGACTCTGTAATAGATACAGAGACAGAGAGCTGCTGACGCTTTTCTTATTATTATTCTAAAGGGTTTTAAGTGCAAAGATTCACTCGTATGCCTGAAAAACAAAACAGAAAAACTACGCCCTAACAAGGAAGAGACACCTAAACTGAGTGAATATAAATATGAAGCAAAATGGTTTCGTGACCCAGCAGATACCCAGAATCTAAGCTTTGCATCAACGCTGACTCCGAGACGCACGGCGTGGCTTAGGGCGGGTCTGTAACAAAACCGCGGCTCTACAAACGTGTGACCTTCCGCAGGTCACCAAGCCTCTCCGGGATCAGCTTCCTCAACCAAATCATGAAAACATTAAGTGAGATCATCTCCGAGGCCCTCCTAATTCCAGAATCCCACGAAATACACCCACACTAATACTTCTTCTTGTCCCTTCATTAACAAATGGCCCATATCTAAGACGGATTCAACTTTCAAAGATACCAAATACGGAAACTGTTCACAACAGATTTTTCACAAAGAAACTGATAACTTTCTTTAGATCTAGCATAGAATCAATTGTTTTATGTCATTTTAAAGGTTTAGTTTTTCAGATAGAATCTTGGTCTAGGATATCTGTAAAGAAAACAAATTCATAAATTAAATATTTTTCATAGTCTACGAATTCTCCCCTCCATATGGAAAATTTAGAATTTCACATCTTTTTATCAGGTTTTTTTTTAGTGGCAAAAGGAAAATTATTATTTTCTTTTTTTTAAATCCTCACCCAAGGATATTTTCCCACTGCTTTTCAGAGAGAGAGAGAGAAACATGGATGTGAGAGCCACACATTGATGTGTTGCCTCCCACACGTGCCCTGAGGCCAGGGCCAGGGATTGACCTGCAACCGAGGTGCATGCCCTTGCACAGAATTGAACCCGGGGCCCTTCAGTCCACAGACCGACACTCTAACCACTGAGCCAGACCAGCCAGAGCAAGAAAAGTATTATTTTCAATGATCATATGAAGCAATCACCTATAAGAAAACAGCCATGACAGTCAGTAAAAGATCACTAATTATGTTACTTTAGCACAGTCCCTTCACAGGGCTTATTTTCTCACTTATCACTGTTACTCTCTTCAGAAAAGATTAACCAATGAATATACTAGATAGTACTGGTGATGTCTGAGGCTATCATAACACGTCCTTTAAAAAAGAGGCTCATAGCATCCTTAGACACAAAGACAGTCAACTTCTAATTAGTAGGACCATAGAATTCCCAGGGGTTAAGCCTTGGGGACCAGGCTTTGAACACTCATGCAATGACCCATGTAATGACACTGGGGGCAAAAGGAGAGGTTGGAACTCACAGGTTTGCCATCTGTTCGTCTCTCCCCACTCTGCAAAGTCACTTTGAAAGCTACCGAGCAAAACCTGAGTAACGATCAGGCTAATTCAAGTTTGCCTTTATTAGCTCTCCTTCTTGAAATGGAAATTCCTATAGCCCCATGGGAGTCCCAATAGGTCTTCAAATAGGACTATCTGAAACCAAAGGAGACACTGGTTATTAAAATTATAGCTATATGCATGTAGGAAATGCTTCATGGATAGGATCCTAGGTATATTAAAGGCCTACTCACTGCCTAATCAAAAGCTTCTAATTTATTTAAAAAATATATACATATAGAGTTGTGGCTGCTACCAACTTTCATGGAAGTCTACCAAAATATGTAAAATTCAAATGGCAATAATAGAATGATTAAGAAAATAATTAAGAATCAGAATTAAGACAAATCTGAAATCAAGAGTGTTCATCCATATCCATGAAAACAACAGTCAAAAAGCCACAGATCAAAAGTATTACCCACAGAGTTACATTAGCCTTCTCATGCACTTAAAACTGCTCCTTTTACTGGAGAGTGTGCTTAAGTGTATGGCCAGGTCTGAACTACCTAATTATGTACCTGAAGATTGCTTTTTTAGACAAATTTTTAATATAAGACTGCTGTCGTTAGCTCATTAAGTTAGATATACAAAAAAAAAAAAAAAATCTCTACGATTTCTGATTCTTTGGTCTAATGATAGACCACAAGGTATCACATTTTTATAATACATAAAAATTATTCCTTATAGAATTAAAGTACACTTTTTTTATCTAAAAATTCCAGAGTTATTCATTTGTAGAAACCCCTGTAGTACTCCCTCAATTATTTACAGGGATGCAAGCATATGAATATACTGAATCAGGCATTTAAAAATATGGTTCACTATGAGAAATTTCACTCTAAAGACAAGACTTCTATTTCATATATTATAATACAGGGTATTCTTTACACTTTTATGTTTTGGTAAAGGCTACTTTTAAATAATGGATCACTAGATTTTACAGAAAGAATTTAAATCAAGTTGTATCTCCTATATAGAGTAACTTCTTAGCTACTTTGTATCTGCCTACATCTTTTTTTTTTTTTTTTTTAAGTGGCTTAACCACACAAATTTATCATAGTTTTTGGAGGTCAGAAGTCCAAAAAATGTGTCACTGGGCTAAAACCAAGCTGCCAGCAGAGCTGTATTCCTTCTGGGGGCTTTAAGGGAGAATCTGTTTTTTGTGTGCCCAGAGGCTAACCTGTTTCACTGGCTATTGGCCCCCTTCCATCTCCAAAGCCAGCAACAGCCAGCTGAGTCTTTCTCCCAGTGGTCTCTCTCTGGTTCCGATTCTTCTGCCTCCTTCCCCCCCCTTTAAGGAGTTTTGCATGTATATCCCACCGGAATCATCTCCTTATTTTAAGGCCAGCTGATTAGCAACCTTTTTTCACTTACAAACTTCATATCCCCTTGCCATGCACCAGCACATTTACAGGTTCCAAGGACTAGGACGTGGGCTACTTTGGGGGACTATTATTGTGCTTACTGCGCCCCTTTATTATACATAACAATTGGCTGCTAATTTTTCCACATGTATGTATGTATGTATCTGCCTGTCTTCATCACCTTCTCTAAAGCAAGAAAAAATTCATTTAATTCAGAAAAACAATAGCCTTATTTTTTAAAAAGTCTATGAGAAACACTTTGAGAAAATGAGACATAAGCTTAAAATGGAATATGATTTTCTCTTAAAGTTAAAATAAAATTCTAAATATATCAAAATTTTCACAGATGCTCTAAATAATATACAGTTAAATATATACAATTATGAACTGGGTTTTAATTTAATATTTTTCTTTAACACAATAAAAGTGCCCCAATCTGATTTTTCACCTTCAAATTATGGTTAAAACCCTGGGTCTTGGATTCAAATTGCAGCTTGAACATTAGCTGTGACTTAGGCAAGTTACTTGATTTCATTAACTTTAGTTTTCAAATATATATTTTTAAATTTTATTTATTTATTTATTTTTATTGATTTTAGAGAGAAGGAGAGAGAAACATTGAAGTGAAAGAGAAACATCGATTGGCTGCCTCCCATACTCGGCCTAACTGTGGACTGAACCTGCAACTTGGGTATGTGCCCCGATCTGGAATCAATCCCATGACCCTTATGACGCTTCAACCAACACAGTCACACCAGCCAGGGCATTCCATTCTTACCTATTCTTGTTATTAATTTAGTAATATACTGCTTCATTCCTCCCAAATGGCATTTCACAGGCAATTGTACAGATACATTTGGTAATGAAATGAAAAGCAAACAGGAGAACAGTGTGTGTGTGTGTGTGTGTGTGTGTGTGTGTGTGTGTGTGTCTGTGTGTGTGTCTGTGTGTGTGTGTGTGTGTGGAGAGAGAGAGAGAGAGAGAGAGAGAGAGAGAGAGAGAGCAAATACCTGTGTAGAAAAGTATTCATTAATGTTAAGGGAATCTGAGTGAAGGGTATAATGGGAATTCTTTGTATTATTGCTGCAACTTTTCTCTAAGTGACATATCTTCAAATGTAAAATATATATATATATATATATGTAAAAAAATTCAAGGCAAGACTAGAAGTCAGGGTAGAACAAAAAACAAGTTGAAACTACAAAGTCATTTACACGTAGCAGGGGTGGGCCGAGAATTCAGTTATAAGCTTTATAACAACCAACATGAAGCAAAAAATAATAAATTGTGTGATTCATTGCCCATAAGATAAATACAGATCATTGCTCAGGGAGGAACATACAACTATTCCTGGTTCCTGGTACTGAAATGAGAAAGAAATTTCCCCCATGTGTTCTCAATGTCCGCAATAACATTTTTACAGTAAGTAAAATCAAAGTTTATAGGGCTGCTTTGTATAACATCCCTCATATCGAGCCAACAGCATAATGCCAAAGCAAAGTTCCGTAAAAGCAATTCCACAGAGTACAAACCCAGGCAGTCGAGTGCTGTCCACAGCTCCCACACGCACTGTGAAACTCAAGGATGAGGTCACAGGCTACCTATAGGAATAGACACCCTACGTAGTTTTCAGGCAATCCTTCCAAAATACTGTTTGTCTTGACCAAGCTTTGGGTAATTATTAAATCCCAAACCGAAGGGGAATCCCTGCAAGAAACTAACGCAGCTCTTTTGTGTTACTGTGTAAGAGCCACATCCCTTAAAAAGCAGCCAAGCTGTGTTAATGTTGATATGCTCTTATTTATAAATTTACATAAACATTTATAAAGTTTAATAGCTTTGCAGGGACATATGGCTAGATGAAAATCACCTTAACAGGAAAACAAATCAGCAATTGCCCATTAAGTTCAAACTGAGTGCAACAATGATTCTTGCTTGCAATAGGTTTACGCATATGCCTAACTTCACATAAACAAAACATCCACAGAATTTGATATTTTTTAAATATTAAATTAGAGAAAAGAAATAACTGATAAATTCCTCAAAGGATAGAAAATCATGGAAAGTTAACACTTGGTCCAATGATCTCTTACCAACCAAAGAAATCAGATATGCTATTACAATTCCATACATAGATAAAAATTAGTATAATCATTAATCTACCAAACGATGACTCTGTCAAGGGGTACATGGGAAAAAATATTTACATAGATGTCACAAGAGACAATGAACTCCTGCAAATCAGTAAGAAAAAGATAAACAGCTTAACAGAGAAACAGGTAAAGAATATGAACCAGGCAATTCATAGACTAAGTACAAAGGCTAATAACTATGAGGAAAGATGCGTGTTTACTGCTTAACTGTCTTTCCTCCAACTCTCACCTTTACTCGGAAAGGAGATGTAAGTTCCAAGAGCTTGGAGATAGCCTTGTCTTATCCACTATATATCCCTAGTGCCTAGATTAGTGCCTGGGGCACAGCAAGTACTCACTAGATTTTGTTGAATAAACAAACTTCACAAAAACTAAAGAAACAAGCTAAAACAGGATACACTTTTTAACTTATGAGACTGGCGAAAACTAAAAAAAATTAATTAACATCAGATAGGGAGAACAGAAAGATATAGTTCTCTGATGTGTTGCTTCTGGGAGCCCAACTTCCTACAGCTCTGCCCGCGAGAATGTGGCCCTAAGAATTCATCTCCTGAGAACCTGTCCCACAAGCAAAGTGCAGGTTCACATGGTGTATGCGCCAGGACAGCCACTTCAATACTGTTTGTGACAGCAGAAAATGGAAAATGTCCAGCAAGAGGGACGTTATGAAATCACTTTAAATAGTGTGTATTATTTAAGTACGCATATGTAGAGCTATGTGGATTAATGTGGGAGGGCATGTACTAATGTAGAAAGATGTTCATGATACTTAGGTGAAAAACATAAGTTGCAGAATAGCATGTACAGTCATATTCCATTAAAAAAAATCTGATTCCATAGTTATTCTGGCACAAATGCACGTGTACAATTCAGGGGAAAAGTCTGGAAGGACACAATCAGAACTATTAACTTCTAGGGGGTTATTTTTGGTAAAGAAAACAAAACTTTTTCTTTGTGAAAAGGATGTATTACATTTAAAATTTTACATAATAGAATTTTTAAATGAAAAAGAAAAACAGAATGTATATAAGTGTTTAAGTAATTTAAATTAAATCTTTTATATTATTTATATCATATCCAGAAAAGGTTCAACACCAATCCAGAAGACTTAACTTAATCAGTGTAAGCATAGTTGCATGGTAAAATAATACAACTTGAAAACAGTCCTCTCAGCTCCTCTGAAGGTCTGAGAATGCTCACACACCTGGCTATTCTTCAAGCAGGCCAACTCGCATGTATCCACACAGCTTTCACTGTCTGCAACGGGCTACCCTTTACTTTTCTCACTTTGGCATCCCTCCCACTCTCACTGTCCAGAAGCTTCCAGCTCACCCTTCAAGACACAACTCAGCTCTCAAAAAAGCCTCCTCACTGTGACATAATGAAAGCACATGCAAGAAAACTACTTTCTTTAAAAGATTAAAGGCAAATATTTTCTCGAATATAGATAATTCTTACTACTAATTTTTAAAAAAATATTTTTATTGACTTTAGAGAGAGTGGAAGGGAGAGGGAGAGAGAGAGAGAAACATCAGTGAGAAACATCGACTGGCTGCCTCCTGCACACCCCTTACTGGGGATGGAGCCTGAAACCCTGGCATGTGCCCTGACCAGGAATTGAACCAGTGACCTCTTGGTGCATGGGATGACACTCAACCAACTGAGCCACACCAGCTGGGCTTACTACTGGTTTTCAGTGTTCTAAAAAGTCACTAAAATAAAATAAAATAGCCACTGATTTTTAATTATCCAGATATTACTATATTTTCTAAAACTTTCCACCTTATAGAAACAACCAAAGACTTCAACACAAACTCCGTTCTGCAAAAAATACTGATGGATTTTTGGAAGTCCACATGGACTAGACATGTTCTTGGTTGGAAAACAAGCACTGATGATGACTGTAAAATTTTTTTAAAATAAATTAAATCTAATTTTTTTGATATCACAAAAATAACACAATATTGTATTTTTTGTTCTACTTCAACTTAAGTGCTTCAGACTGATTCATGTAAAAATATGCATAAAAATAATTGTGCCAGGCTATAACTGGTATTCCAAAATCCACTTGGGAAATGAATTTTATGGCTCGACTATAAACTCCTAAAATCCTGAAGTTTTAATAGATATGCTGACACAACCTCAACCATAACAGTTCTAGCAACTGCCGCTATAATAAATCTGTCAGTTTCTATAATGCCTATGACAAATCCATTAATATGAATGATGTACACTTCCCATAGCACACTACACAGCAACTGCACAAGCTGTGTCATCTCCATTCGCAGCAGCAAATCAGTAATCAATATTTGTAAAAGCAGGAGCTAATCCTTTGTAAAATCACTGTTTCAGTGATTGAAGAGTTTGCTCAATCCACACAGTTAATCCCTCTTCATCTGCTTGAGCCCTCTATTTATCCCGGCCTCTTACAGTGCTAGCTGGGGCAGATTAATACATCTCCACACATTAAACATGACCTGACAATTGACACAGGATATTGCTGACAGGATAAGCTCTACAAACATTGGCCTTTTAAAAAGGAAACTTGAAATTAACATTCAGAATCCCAAAGTTTACAAACAGGCTCACCGCTGTCCCTGCCCCACTCCAGCACCTGATTTACTGAGCTCGCACTCCCGGGAAATGTAGCCCTATTTGTGCTTTGAAAAGTCTCTGGCTGATTTTAGAGTGCTTATTCACAAAGCTTGTTTTGCTATTAATTTTTTAAGTCAAGGTAAATAGCAGTTTTCTGGTCAAGAAAAGAGGCCCATAAGTACAGAACCATTTAGAGATTTTTTATGTATGAAGTAAAGGTCCCTGTTCTCAGCTAACAGTGCTTCAAAGTTCCACTGAAAGGGGAGAAGGGGGAATCGGGGAAAGATCACTGATCTTTTAAAACCTCGGCAGTGAATGGGGTGGGGGAGAGACGCAACAAGAGCCAGGGAGAAAAGCAGTTCTAGGTTACTTTCCAATTCAATATTTGTAGCAATATTCCCTTTTCCATATCAAATTCCACTTTAAAGCAAAGCCTAGTCTTCAAAATGACTAAAAGCCAATACTGCAGTTTTAAAAATCTGATAATTTTAGTCTTGTTTAGTAGTAATACATTCCTGTGTGATGTTAAAAAATGAATAATAGGTTAAAAATAATAACCAGCATTAAAAATTCAGAGTGACATCTGTAATGTAATGCAAAAATGTCTTATATGATATGTTGCGTATTTTAAGACTGTGATCTTAAAACCTAATCGCTTTTCAGATGTTAAGCAAAATAATTTGCTAGTCAGTCGAATTTGCTGTAAGAAGAATTACTCACATCACCATCACCAAATCGTACACGACAACTGGCTCTGATTAGCCTTCCTGAAAGAAGCTAACACAGAGTGAAGACAAAGACAGCAATGCTAATTTGATATTCTAGGCGATTTGTCCATGTCAAGAATGCAGCACATTAGATAAGTAGGAAAGTTTGCCAACAACTAAGAAAAATAAATTTCTAATCTCTTTCAAACCACAAAAATTACTTTAGAGGTCATAGTCCCCAATGCTATTCACACCATCTTGAAAAAGTGGTATTTCTCTGGTATATTTAAATTATGATATTGCAAAATTCAACTTATACATAACTTTAAAAACATCTATTGTGCAAACTACATATTTACTCATATTGAAACCTTTTAGGTCCAGTGAAATTCCTTAAGACTCTGGACATATGCTTATTTTAATGTTCTCTCTCATGCAAACACATGTAATGCTGCCCAGTAAATCCTAGAGAAGCTAACGTCTGACATATTTTTCAAATCATAGTGATGCTCATAAATCGCTTATATTTTTAAATACAATTAAAACAATTTTCTAAGAAATTATTTTTTTTTAAGGCGATGTAATTGAACATTTGAAAAGATGGCAATTCATGACTTCTTTCAAAAACCTTTCACACACTTATTTCAGACACTCAACTCACCAAAAGCATAAACTTGCAAGCCAATTTGCCAAAGAACAAAATAATACCCATATAAGATCCAACATATCAAACATGTAACACTGGCCTCCTTCACAATACATTTTAACCGAACCAACCTGGGAGTCAAGCATTAGTTCCTTCTGTAGGACAGGCCAAGGAAGCAGCCCTGTGTATCATTGGCCAACTGGAGCTACAAGCTCTGAAGAAGATGTTGTCTTCAAGGCTGAGACTTCAGATTTCTAGAAACATTTTCACTTAAATTTTAACAATACCAAATATTTATTTGCTGGAGTATCAATTTATTGCATTGTATCAATAAATCCAATTATCAAAATTTTCCATATAAGAAAATGTCAAAGAAGGAAAATTAGTAATCACACTGAAAGTGATCTGGTAACACCATACATTTCATTGTAGATTCAGACACACCCCCCCCTTTTTTTTTTTATAAAATTCGTACCATGTTATGGCGCAACACATCAGGAGGCACATGCTGTCAACTTGCCCATCACAAACGATGTTCATTTTCATACTGATTTAAGGTGGCATCTGCCAATTTCTATACTGTCCCAGTACTATTTTACACTTTAAAGTTAATAAGGATCTTATGGGGGAGATTCTTTGACATGATGTAAATATCTTGGTTCTTTCTCGAACTTTCTCCACTAAGTTTTAGCGTTCATTGATGACTCTTGCCTGAATTAATTATTTCTACCATGATTGCAAATACCAATGGTTCCAACTTTAAAGAAGAGATCAGATATTCTTTATATGGAAAAGCTAAAAGCTAGATGAATAACAACAATTTGGGAACTGAATATTTAGGAAAGAAAAAAAGCTGATGCGTGCCCTGGTAAACTGCCAACGCGACTTTGTGTATGTGTTTGGGTTAATATTTTATAACTACATAGCAACCAGGTATAGCACCTCATAATGTATATATCAAGAAAAAATGTGCAATAAAAAAATAGCAATAGCATAGTCATCCTTGACAGAAGACAAAGGAAAAAAAATTAGGAATCAGAAGACTACTCCTGTCAGCCCCTAAACTTCACTGTGGGTACCTAGATGATTCAATCTTTCCAGACTTCATGTGTAAAATAACAGACCTAGAATAGACAATTTGTAAGCTTCTTTCCAACTCTAGACTTCTTCATTCTAATAACACTAAAATGTGTTGATGTTTGCAAAGATGTTTTTTAAAATCTAATCTTTACTGCACAACATTTATACCCATCCAAAAAAAAAACACAACACTAGAACTGGAGGAAAGTACAGTAAGTGTTTAGGTAAGGCGTGCCCAATGATATTGCAAAGGAAATAAAATCATAATTCCCTTCAGGAACCTCTGGTTATGATTTACAGCACAGTGGTGATTATTCTATTGTTCACAGTAGATGGTATAAATTTCCTCCAACAAAGAGAAAGAAAGCATTGCTTCTGCAAGATAAGTGTTATAATTTGTTAATATGCCAACTTGCCCCTAGGTATAGCTAATGATAACAAGGCTTTTAAATAATGCTCAGTCTGGAACCTGAGTACTCACACCAAAAATTACACCAGCCCACTCCAATCAAATAGCCTGGTTTCTCACTCAAGCTCTTCTCCCAGACTCGACAGAGGAAACAAATCTGAACTCTTGCCCAAACTTGCCTTGCTGGTTTAAAGGAAAGAAAGTCAACAGGTAGAGTTCAAGGATACACCCGACGACTACTAGTAGTACATCTAATGATAAGGTGATAACGTAACTGATATTCATGACCTGTAATAAAGGGGATAGGTACAAAACCAAGGCTGGAGTCGGCTGTGCCTATGTACATTTTATATAAAATATACAGGAATATGCATGCTTGTGTGTGTAATTAGTAGAAAATGTACAAATATTTATAGGATATTCATATAATTACTAAAATGGAATAATTACTTATGCAGCCAGCTTTCTTTATATTTGTGACTTAACATTTACTTTCTTCACCTATAAAATGGGAATTCACAAGCTGGTTGTCAATAAATGTACAAACCTGACCAAAGCAGACTTAATAGATTCTGAAAATATGAATAAGTACTGTGCACAGAGCAAATATTGATATTTTAGTAACATAATTTAAATTATCAAAGTTATTCAGGTCATTCTTTCAATAAGATGACACTAGAAAAGCAGCAAATAGAAAGTTCTATTTGACAACAAAGTGGTCTGGGGGATGCAGGTTGGGGCATAAGCTTCTTGAGGGCTGGACCACTGGAGTTTACGCATCTTCCTTTTCCCATTGCACAGTGCCTGGAACGTAATCATTTAATAAACGCATGTTGAGTAAAGAAGGATTATTAAAGATATATAATACAGGGATCATCCTTTACACCAAAGCATTATTTTTACTTTTTATGTGAAATGAGAGTAACCATGGTGAACCATAAAGTCATATAAGGCCTCCGAAGGAAATAAAACTCTCCCTGAAGTCCATAAGCACTCCGTAAATATCAGAAAAACCAAGGCCTATTGAATTTTTTGTATGCAGCACTTTTACAAAGCACTTGGCACACATTCAGCCAGCCAGAGGAAATTCCAAGTGAAACTCAATCCGTGTGTGTGTTTGTTTTGTGGGAGCCAATTATTTTTACGGCATGTAACTTTAATTGGTGGCAGATATAAAATATCACTTTAGAGTTACACTACATGTTCATTTAGCTCTGCACAGAGTCTAGAATGTTTAATTAATAAACTTGAAACACTAATGGGAAATTCTGCATTCTTAGGATAATGCTGGGCCCGGTGATAACACGCGGCCTGTTCTGCGCAGCCTCCATGCAGTTTTACTCGCTCAATCCACGGATGGCCTTGACAACTCGGTCTGTCGTCTATAACACACATCCCCATGTGGGATGAGAAGGATATTCTCCAGAAATACACTTTGTATGATGTGAAGTTCAGACTCATTTTAATCTCCCCAAACAAAGGGGGCAGCTCAGGGATGTGACTCCGCAGGCCCCCAACCAGCCGCCGCACTCGGCCCGTCCTGCCCCTCGCTGCGGAGGTTACTGGCCGACTGGCCGAGGGCGCCAGAATGGAATGAGATGGCATCTCACATGTTCTCTCCCTGCCTCCTGACTAAGGACAGAAAGGTGAAAAGCCTCTTTTTCCTCCATTTCAGGTTGTAGGAATTGAAATTTATTGCCCCCCTTGGGATGCAGGCAAGGTCACTTGTAGTAAGTCAGCATTCTCCTTAGGTGTGTCTTGGCCGCTACAGGCTTTCCCCCGTCGCACTTACTCTGCACCTTCCAGCTGATACGTTTCCAAAGGAGCATAAACGAGCGCCAGGTTAATACAGTGACTCTGCAATTGGAGAGCAGGACAGAGTCCTGGTACCTCCCCACAACGTCTCCCTTCTCCTGCTCCTTCTAAACCTCATAACCTCAATTATGAACTTTATTTCAGAATAAAATACAATCTTTCTCACACAGTCTCTATCCCATGTCAACAAGGCGTGAGAGTCACTATTCAAGAAGTAATAGGCATTCGTTATGAACCTGGCATGTCAAGGACCACGCCAGACCCTGGGGAGACAGTGACAAAGACAACACAGGTTCTGCCTTTAGGGGGCTCATATCTTACACCTGAAAAGCAACAGCAGGCTGAACAATAACTAAGTGTTACACACGCTTAATACATAGCGGAATCCAATGTCACCGAAGCTGCACTCCCCGGGTAAGGCCGCTGTGAGGGGCGACCCGTGAAGCCAGTGCGGTCGGGCAAGCAGGGCTGGGAAGTTATCGCTCAGCGCACTGCTCTTTCTCCCACGTCAGTCTTTTTACAGGTAACAGCTGATTCTAAAAGCACGTCAAGGACAACTTGGAAGAGAGGTCGGCTTCAGCAGAGCAACATGCGCCCTGCAAGGCACAGGGGAGGAGAGAGAATCCCGGCGTCTCTGCCTCGCTAACCTTTGCGTTGCCGGAGGAAAGGACAAGGCCCAGCGGTACACGTGAATACAGATGCCTGTCTGCGCCCAGTCAAAAGGGGCTCCCCCAGGAGCAGCCAATCCCTTCGCAGCTCAAAGCCCCCCAGTTCGGGGCGACCATCCGGAAGCGCTCTTTCCCTGAATGAATGTGAACTTGGATGCCCAGTCACTAGATGGTATGTGGATTTTTCAGAGATATTGTGGGATCTTTTGCTATCCAAAGAAACTAAATAACTATTAACCAATGTCAGCCCAATAAATTTAATAATTAAAAAAAACTGAGGAGGGGGGAATAAAAGTTGCTTCTGATAAAATTTTCTAAATATTAAGTAACACGCATCAGCAGTTCTTTGAATATGTGACATTTCCTCAGATGTGCAGGACTCCCAATGACTTAGCTTCAGTCTTCTTCCATTATTCTTGCTGTGTCTTTAAGCACTGATAGGCTGATCAATCCACACCCCCAGGCAATGTATTCTTCTGCTTATCCACAGGGTAGCAGTGTGTTTCAAAATAACATCCCCAATCACCACAGTGGGAATATAAATGAGTGCCCAAACTGTCTGCAGAAAGCAGCTGGTCCTTTCTGGTACACATGCAAACATAGGAATTCTAGGGTAACAGGCTGCAACAACGTCCAGAGAGTGGCGTCAAGACTAACAAACAATGAAATACTTGTAATAAGAAAATATGTCAAAGCGAAGCAGGAATGGTATTTTGAGGTGGAAACAGAAAAATAGACTAAGCTCCTGGTAAAATATTACATACCCGTTGTTTTACAATTCTACATCTCTAAAGGAACTGATCTGCATGCATTTACACTAATAAAATACTGGGAATATATAATTCTATGAGCTGTACATTTTGACACTGCAATATCATTAACTACATTTTACGTAAGTTCTGTCACAAGGAAACGTAGTACAGATTCCTTTTGATGACCCTGAATTTATTTCTGATCATAGAGACAGAGGTCAGAACACTGCCATGCGATAAGAATTGTAGAGACAAGGCTAAAAGTTGTCTGTTACAGGAAAATCATTACTGGTGAATATGAAAGCCCTTACTTTTAAGAGCTGGAAAAAACATTTCAAGGAGGCAGAATTTAGAATACTTAAAAGTATAGGGCTGGGCTTAGCATGGGCTCTTTTGGGAACATAAGTTATTTAACCTCTATTTGGCCTGGGTTTCCCCAGCTGCAGAAGTAAATAATAAGAGCACAAATCTCATAGGGTTGTTTTGAAGATTAAATTAAATAATTTATGTAAAGCACTTAGAACAATATTTGACTGTTTTCCAGGCCCTTCTGGTTCCATATTTTGTGATTCTACACACATACTCAGGCCTCTAAGTTCATAAAAAGGACATTAAGAATAGCAGATAACGTTGAGTCGATGAGCATATTTCTACCAATGCATTAATTATTTTGCATGTGCTCAACTGTATGTCTGTGAAGAGCAGAGCACACAGGCTCAGGAGTCAGACAGGCCTGGGTTTCCCAGTTCAAGCTCTTCCACTCAATGGATGACTTCAAGCAAGTTACTTTTCTGGGAAAGACGGCAACACCTTGTATTAAACATATATTTCTTAATAGGTCTAAAAGGAATATATTTTGTAATGAAGTAAGCGTAATTCAAGTATTATATATACTACAGTATATATGAAATAAATTTAAAGCAAAAGTAAATTTATGTCCTTTCCTTCAAATATTTGATACAATACCAAAAAAACAAATAAATTAATTAGAATGATCTGCCTTGTCAACATCAAAAGCATCTAAAAAGATTTTTTTCCCAGACTACATGATGTCTCCCTTAATAGCTGAGACATTCTAAACTTAAGTTTAGAATTTCAAAGGACTCAGGAAGTTAAAGTCACTAATTGAAATGAACTAGGAGGCAATAAATTTGAATTACAACTTTTATAAACACAATGATATTAACTGTTCATAATTTTATTGTGAATAGAAATTTGAATCTATCAGTAATTCCAAATAAAGTTCTGGTGGGGGAGAGCCTCTTGCTTTTAAAATCTTATTAAGGATTACCTATAACACTGTCATTGAAACCTGTTTATAAAGTAAAAGAATAATTCTAAGAAGTTATTTTCTCTACAACCTTTTTTCACAGCGAATAAATCCACTTTTTCTAATAGAGAAAATACAACCTCCTGCCCTATTACCACAAATTCTGAATTAATGGAATAGAATTCCATTAATTTTATGAGCAGTTCTCTATATGCCATAGATCAGAAAAATCTGAAGCCTAGCTATACTCATTGAAATTTAATAAAGATAAAATGCAACTTTGTTCATTGACATCAAATATCCCAATTAATATCCAAGACAGAAATGGTATCATTTTAATCTTTCTCTAATCCCCAAATTGACAACCATATGACAAAGCACCTCTAGTTATATCATTCTACAAAACATATTGTGCTGAAGTTAGGATTAGCTTCTCATTAGATTCTGAGGCAAAACTTTCACGATGGATGTTCAATACCATTGTACAAACAAGATTTATATTGGAGAATCTATTCAAGCACATGATGAAGATCTAAGTGTGGGTCAGGCACTCGTTACAATGGATGAAGGGTGGAATTTATGGAGAAGGCCTGGAAGCTGTAGGGAGCTGCAGGGCTTCCAAGGAGTGTTGGAAGATAGTAAGCGCAGAGGACAAGGGCTGATGGCCTGTGAAAGAGGCCCGCCTAATGAAAGCAAAGGGGATGTGAAAGAGCAGTAGAAGATTCTGATTGTGGGGAGCCTTAAAACACAAGTAAAGGAATTTGGACTTGACTCGGCAGGCGATCTTGAACTGTTGTAGGATCTTGAGAAAGGGATGGTTCTATCAATGCAGTATTTTAGAAAATCAGTCAGGCAGGTTAGAATTGAGAGCATAAAAGAAATTTAAGAGATCTTTTAGTTTAGGAGGCAGCCACAATAATTCTTTGTGATGAGATCTCAGACTAAGTGGTAGTATTGCAAGTAGATCTCCTTCATTTATTTCTTTCACAGAAGAGCCTGTTCTATGTTGGGTCCTGTGCTAAGCGTGGAAAGTACAATGGTAAATAAGACTCATGGTCCTTTCTTTTACAGGGGAGGTAGACAGAAAATCAAGTAACAAATAAACACAGACATTACAAATTGTGATAAATGCTATCAGGAACAAACGGGGATGGAGATGTTACACCAGGGGCAGAGAGGGAGATGCATCTTAGAGAGGATGCTCAAGGTGCCCTCTCTGAGGAGAAGACTTATAAGTGGACACCTCAGCCTTGTGAAGAAATTGGAACTTGGTTTTAAGTGCAGTGGGAAACCGCTGGAGGATTGTGATAAGGGAAGTGACATAAAATCATAAAATGTAAAAAACAATTGGATTGGTCACAGGTTACACATGAACAATGAAGAAAACACTTGAAGTCCATTAAAAAGACACACAAGTAATTTGTGTTTTAAGAGTGGAGAGCTTGTTGCATAATAATGCAATCTAATGGAGCCGTCGCTAAAAACAGGTTGAAACTGAAGTTAGATGAATTGCACGGATTAAGCTCTTACTAGTACAAACACACTGCGATGACACAGGAGTACTCTGGGAACAAGCAACTGCCATCAAACAGAGGAAAATACCCTTACCTCCTACTTAAGAAATTTAACATCAATAGAAAGCACCTATAAGATCCATACTTGTGAGAAACCACTGGGACAAATTAGAAAGTCAGCTCAACTAGCCCGTTTCCAGCACTGACTTTGGACAATGTACTTAACCTCTCTGTGCTGCTTCCTATAAAATGAGACAAACCAATAGTTTGGAGTTGTGTGTATTAAATGAGTCGATGTGGATAAAGTACTTAAAAGAGTATTTGGCACAAAACAAATGCCCAGTCAACACTAGCTGCTGCTATTATTATTGTGGTAGAGATGTTTTTTCTCTGCTTAGTTCAATTCATAGTTGTGTCATCCCCTCTTTCAAAATCATGCAACTGGTTTTGAATGACCTAAATAATTTCCATTCTTGCAGAGGGGCTATCTAGACTAGTGGTGGGTAGTAAATATTTTGGTTTTTTAGTTCAGGCAGACTCTGTCACAACCACTCAATCTAGCGCTGTAGCTCAGAGTGGTCACAGAAGGTACATAAATTAATGAGCATGGCTGTGCCCCACAAACTGGGCACTGACATTTAAATTTCATATTATTTCCCCGAGTCACCAAATATTATTTGTTTGATTTTTGTTCAACCATTTTAAAAAATACAAAAATCACTGCAGGCCATCGTTTGCCAATCTAAACATTTCTAAATGTGTGATGCTTTCAGTCATAATTTCTCTCCATACAAAGCCAAAGTGAAAGTAATCAGCTTTCCTAACTTCCACATGTTCAAATAGGAAAATTTATTTTCACATAAGAAATAGTATCTAGCTCGTGGTCCCAATTTTTCCCTCCAATTTGCTCTAGTGAAACATGCCACATAAAAAATCATGGCTAAAATAGTGCAAAAAGCTATTACACTAAGTTCCTTTGGAGTCTGAAGTTGCACTGTTTTAAGCAGACAGTTACACAACTGAAAGCTTAGAGACCACTGTGACAAAAATTTCCATTACACTGCTAACTTTATTTACCAACACTCATTTTACAAGATAACTAGAGCTGTTGCCAGTTTTCATTAACACAACAAAAGAAGATATTTATCTGGACTCACTAAATCCCTGCCAACAGACATACTTTTAATAAGAGAGGAAGATGGAAGCTTATCCCTCAGCAATATACAATCAATACAAATTCGATCCTTTCGCAGCCTGTAAAACAGGGTGTCATATATAACATTAGCTCTGAACAGAGCAGGGTGCATCTACAGCCCAATGGAAAAGTAATGTCTTATGGGGATTTTTCTCTAGTAAAAAAAGATAAAGTCTTTCTGGGGGGAAAAGAAAGGTATATTTGCTCACTTTGCATATAATTACAATTTATATCAATAAATATTCTATACACCTGTCAAAAGAAGATGGAACTGCAAATGCCAACCTGAGTTTTATTGCTCCTGGCAGAGATATTTGCATATTTACCTGCTACTAAAATCGTCAATGAATGAATTTTGCAACAAACTCTTAGTTGAAAAGGAGACTTATTAATGGAGACCTTTTAAAAGGAAGCGAGGGATTATGCCCAGGCCTTGTGTAGCTGCCTTTTTTTTTTTTTTTTTTTTAATTTCAATAGTGAATCGGTGACAACTCCTAAATAAAGCAAAGACTTTAAATCAAAAGCTAAGGCTCAGCTTTTGAAACCCCCCCCCCCCCCCCGCTCATCCAGCACCGAGTCCCATGACCTGGATGTCCACCAGCTGTCTTGGTGATCACCTCCATCCCTTCTCTAGACCGAGCTGCTGTCGCCTCCTCCCAGGTGCTCAAACAGCCCCGCGGCGGCGTCCGCTCCACCCGCTCTCCCGCGCACCGTTCCGCAGCCACGGTTCTTTCCCAGGGAAGCTTCCTGAGCTCCCTGGCTAGGTCAGAGCCCGCTGTCGGCGTCATGTACCTCTTCTTTATGGCATGTGAACTTGTAGGTACTATTGCTTTTATATGTGTCTGTCCTTGTGCGATTAATGTCAGTTTTCTCCACTGGACATTAAGTTTCACAGGGGCAGCATCAATGGAATCCCAATACCTGGCACATAACAGGAATTTGACGATTTTACTGATTGCTATATATTGCCATATATGCTATAAGACATTAAATCACTTGTCTACATGTTGAGGGATTTTCTTGTTGGCACTTTCACCCTAACTGGTAGTCATGTAACTGATAGTTAATAAAAAGTAGTGCCAAGTCTCAATCACTCATGAAATCTGATTTGCCAGAACCAAGTCAGAGGTATATATCACCATATGCTACCTCAAATTATAATAAATGAATATTATCTTCAGCATTTTCTGAAAAGGTTGGCTAAAGGCTTTGTTTTTACCAAAAAAAAAAAAAAAAAGTTAACCAAAAAAGATTATATTAAATAATACATTTTAGAAACATGCACAAAAAGAACATCAGAATGTACCAAATTATTTCTGCCTTCCCTAAAATATATATATATTTTTTTATTTTTGATTGCTCTCCTGGGCTCCAGACCTGTATCTAACTGCCAACATTACCACTTTCGTATCCCCAAAGCAGTTCCAACTTAATATTTTTAAAATCTCCCCAAATCCTCCCTCCTCCTGAATTACTTTAGTGAAATGTACCGTTCCCAACTCATCTGCCC